>NW_024070204.1:38858910-38871975 GCF_014754425.2 Oryx dammah | reverse complement strand
GATTTCTTTCACCAGTGTTTTATAGTTTTCTATATATAGGTCTTTAGTTTCTTTAGGTAGATATATTCCTAAGTATTTAATTCTTTTCGTTGCAATGGTGAATGGAATTGTTTCCTTAATTTCTTTTTCTACTTTCTCATTATTAGTGTATAGGAATGCAAGGGATTTCTGTGTGTTGATTTTATATCCTGCAACTTTACTATATTCATTGATTAGCTCTAGTAATTTTCTGGTGGATTCTTTAGGGTTTTCTATGTAGAGGATCATTGGCAAAGTAATATCTCTGCTTTTCAATATGCTATCTAGGTTGGTCATAACTTTCCTTCCAAGGAGTAAGCATCTTTTAATTTCATGTCTGCAGTTACCATCTGCAGTGATTTTGGAGCCCCCCAAAATAAAGTCTGACACAGTTCCCACTGTTTCCCCATCTATTTCCCATGAAGTGATGGGACCAAATGCCATGATCTTAGTTTTCTGAATGTTGAGCTTTAAGCCAACTTTTTCACTCTCCTCTTTCACTTTCATCAAGAGGGTTTTTAGTTCCTCTTCACTTTCTGTCATAGGGATGGTGTCATCTGCGTGTCTGAGTTTATTGTTATTTCTCCCGGCAGTCTTGATTCCAGCTTGTGCTTCTTCCAGCCTGGCATTTCTCATGATGTACTCTGCATAGAAGTTAAATAAGCAGGGTGACAATATACAGCCTTGACGTACTCCTTGTCCTATTTGGAACCAGTCTGTTGTTCCATGTCCAGTTCTAATTGTTGCTTCCTGACCTGCATATAGGTTTCTCAAGAGGCAGATCAGGTGGTCTGGTATTCCCATCTCTTTCAGAATTTTCCACAGTTGATTGTGATCCACACAGTCAAAGGCTTTGGCATAGTCAATAAAGCAGAAATAGATGTATTTCTGGAACTCTCTTGCTTTTTCCATGATCCAGCAGATGTTGGCAATTTGATCTCTGGCTCCTCTGCCTTTTATAAAACCAGCTTGAACATCTGGAAGTTCATGGTTCACGTATTGCTGAAGCCTGGCTTGGAGAATTTTGAGCCTTACTTTCCTAGCATGTGAGATGAGTGCAATTGTGTGGTAGAGCATTCTTTGGCATTACCTTTCTTTGGGATTGGAATGAAAAGTGACCTTTTCCAGTCCTGTGGCCACTGCTGAGTTTTCCAAATTTGCTAGCATATTGAGTGCAGCACTTTCACAGCATCATCTTTCAGGATTTGAAACAGCTCAACTGGAATTCCATCACCTCCACTAGCTTTGTTCGTAGTGATGCTTTCTAAGGCCCACTTGACTTCACATTCCAGGATGTCTGGTTCTAGGTGAGTGATCACACCATCGTGATTCTCTGGGTCATGAAGCTCTTTTTCGTACAGTTCTTCTGTGTATCTTTCCACCTCTTCTTAATATCTTCTACTTCTGTCAGGTCCATACCATTTCTGTCCTTTATCGAGCCTATCTTTGCATGAAATGTTCCCTTGGTATCTCTAATTTTCTTGAAGAGATCTCTAGTCTTTCCCATTCTTTTGTTTTCCTCTATTTCTTTGCATTGATTGCTGAGGAAGGCTTTCTTATCTCTTCTTGCTATTCTTGGAAGTCTGCATTCAGATGCTTATATCTTTCCTTTTTTCCTTTGCTTTTAGCTTCTCTTCTTTTCAGTGATTAAGTGTCATTTAAAAAGACTGGTGTTTGTGAGATTATGATTGTTACCATGGTAATGAACTGTAACATCAACCTCTATTCATAAATCATTCCTAAATAACGAAACAAAGGAATGAGACTAAACATTGAGAATTCCTTTCATTTAAAGCAGAACACATATTTAATAAAGAAGAATACATTTAAAAAACTAAGTTCAACACTTACTGCATGCCTATTATATACCAAGCTTTGTGTCAGTATATAGTGATACAGAAACACAATTACATTTTTAGCAATTTATTCTTTCAACTCAGATTATGATTTGGCTTGCTACTATCTTGTTGAGACATGTAACTAAAAATTCAGGATATATATTTAATATATAGGATATAAACAGTCCTTCATCTGAAAGGAATCCAAGAAAGAAAGGGTGCTTGCTTTAATTTAGAAAGAAATAGAAAAATAATTTTAAGTGATACCAACCAGTGATAAGAATGTAGAAAAATCTATCTCCTCTAGAGAGAAACTGGCAATTAAGAATTTTGCCACCGACTAATAATAGGTGCAAGAGAGTTCCAGATAAACACCTACTTTTTCTTTATTGATTATACAAAAGCCTTTGATTGTGTGGATCACAATAAACTGTGGGAAACTCTTAAATAAATGGGAATACCAGACTACCTGACCTGCTTCCTGAGAAATCTGCATGGAGGTCAAGAAGCAAAAGTTAGAACTGGACATGAAACAACAGACTGGTTCCAAATTGGGAAAGGAGTACGTCAAGGCTGTATATTGTCACCCTGCTTATTTAACTTCTGTGCAGAGTACATCATGCAAGATGCCAGGCTGGATGAAGCACAAGCTGGAATCAAGATTGTTGGGAAAAATATCAATAACCTCAGATACGCAGATGACACCACCCTTATGGCAGAAAGTGAAGAAGAATTAAAAAGCCTCTTGATGAAAGTGAAATAGGACAGTGAAAAAGCTGGCTTAAAACTCAACATTCAGAAAACTAAGATCATGGCATCTGGTCCCATCACTTCGTGGCAAATAGATGGGGAAACAACAGAAACAGTGACAGACTTTATTTTTGGGGGCTCCAAAATCACTGCAGATGGTGACTGCAGCCATGAAATTAAAAGATGCTTGCTCCTTGGAAGAAAAGCTATGACCAACCAAGACAGCATATTAAAAAGCAGAAACATTACTTTGCCAATGAAGGTCCGCCTAGTCAAATCTATGGTTTTTCCAGTAGTCATATATGGATGTGAGAGTTGAACTATAAAGAAAGCTGAGCGCCGAAGAATTGATGCTTTTTGAATTGTGGTGTTGGAGAAGACTCTAGAGAGTCCCTTGGACTGCAAGGAGATCCAAACAGTCCATCCTAAAGGAAATCAGTCCTGAATATTCATTGGAAAGACTGATGCTGAAGCTCCAATATTGAAATTCCAATACTTTGGCCATCTGATGTGAAGAATCGACTCACTGATGCTGGGAAACATTGAATGTGGGAGGGGAAGGGGATGACAGAGGATGAGATGGTTGGGTGGCAACACTGATGCAATGGACGTGAGTTTGAGTAGGCTCCGGGAGTTGGTGATGGGCAGGGAAGCCTGGCTCTGCAGTCCATGGGGTTGCAAAGAGTTAGACACGACTGAGCGACTGAATTGAACTGAATAATTTCATTTCTAGAACTTTGCTTCATGAAATAATCATAAGATGCACAAAGCTATAATAAAAGGATATTCAACTAAACATGATTTATAATTTGTAATAACAAAAAGAAAAATCTAATAGACCAAAAAAGAGATGATTGATTAAGACAGTTCTAATACATGTGCATAAAGAAATACCATGTAAGCTTCAGAATGAGAAGTTTTATCTATTTTGTTTACTACCTTATCCTCATCACCTGATACACCATGGATGTTCAAAAATATTTTTGAATAAACTCATGAAGAAGGGAAAATATTAATGTGGCCATTAAAATAATGCTATTAAGACTAAATACTTAAATCCATGAAAAAATTTTCACAATGTGAGCTTTTTTAAAAAAGTGAGCTACAAAGTAACAATTATAGTATGACCCAATTTTCTCCTCTCAACTTTTCTTATGTTCTTCACTTAAAGAAACAATTCATAATTGAAGAATGCATTTGTTTTTTAAAAATAAATAGTAAAAAATTAGTGGCTGGTAAAAAGATATAACTGGAAGTCTTCAAATGTGGCAGTAGAAAGAGTGGGGCATGCTACTTGTTGAAAAGATTTCACCTTGAGCAGTTTTCCATTCTAGAAACTACTTATTTTAGGAAGTCTCTTCAAAAGTCCCAGTTAATTAAAAACAAATAAGAAGAAAAAACTCCCAAACACTTTCAGTTCAAATCTGAAAACATTCCCCCAAAGAATGAACCTACCATTGTAAAGGCAAGGCTGGCTCCAAACAGCTCCCTGCATGCCTCCCATTCATAACAGAGCTGAGAAATGTTTCCTCCAGGATCACAGTACTGAGTAGGAGATCCCACTCTGCCTCTTCTGCTGTCCTCAAATTTCTTTCCCAATGGTGGAAGATAAGCAGAAAAAATATGGATTCATTAAGAGTCCAAAAGAGCCACAGCAGAAACTTGACTTCAGTTTCTAAGTTCTCAGATCCTCTAAAAGATTGTAAACCATCATTACTCATGTGCCCCAAATAAATAAAGACTATATACTTTCATTTCACAGGCAGGGATTGAACTGACTGCTGAACCTAATATTAGTTCAAATAAAACAACTATGCACTAAGTTTCAACAACACATAAATAGTTAGAGAAAAATCTAAATAGAACAATGTGCATATTTATTATATAAGAGGAGGGATATTCCTTTTTAAAAGGAAATGGAAATTGAAGGTATGTAGAATATTTTTTAACTGAGAAAGACAAAACAATGTATGTTGTTAAATACTCTATGAATTAGGAGATAGTTATCTGCTAAGAGTGAGAAGGCAGGGCTGAAGTTGAGGTTAAGGATTTCAGGAGAGAGCAAAAAGTTTAGAATAACAAGAAATATAACAGAATCCAAAGGGAATTAATATAGGAATTGTCAAGTAGCAAAGAAGATCCATTTGAGATTGAATAGGAGAAATCTGAACAGCCCAATCAGCACGGTTTACTTCTACCTCAACCAATGTTCAGGAGCCCAGAAGAGCAAACAAAGACTATATTTTGGGCAAGTTAATAAGTTCTAAGCTTTTGCAAGTGGCTCTTAGAAGACTATCAAGCAAGAAAAAGACTAGGAATTTCTAGGGGGATAGCATGAACATTATACTAAACTTAAAGCAGGCTGAAGTTTTAACTAAATGGGTAATTAGGTGACCATCTCTGGTAGTTCAGATGGAGAAGAATCTGCCTGCAATGTGGGAGACCCGGGTTCAATCCCTGGGTTGAAAACATCCCCTAGAGAAAGGAATGGCAATCCACTCCAGTATTCTTGCCTGGAGAATGCCATAGACAGAGGAACCTGGTGGGCTATAGTCCATAGGGTCTCAAAGAGTCAGACACGACTGAAGTGACTTCGCACACATGCACGCACTATAAACCTAGTAGGTCCCTCTGGAGTCAGAGTGCACCTGGAAGGCAAATATATTCTGCCCCTGCCATATCTCCTCTCCCCTAGTCTTAAAGAAACTGATGCTAAAGCCTAGACTGTGAAGACTGGTGAGTCACGTAGCTAATAAAAAAGCTTACTGGGTATGTGCATTTATACAGTGATTAGTCTGAATCAAAGTTAGGATGTTTAAGCTAGGATGAATGAAAAGTAGGTGCTGAAAAGGAGGTAATGGAGATATTTTGGAGAGACACTTCTTGAATTAGTAAATCATCAGTAAGTAGACAGTTCTGATTTGAGCAATTCAACAAATTGAATGATTCAAAATTCAAAAATTCAGGGCACACAAAGCACCTGACTTCTGCTATTGTTTTAATTGGTTGTGACCTTCAAATTATTTAATTGGGTCAGGTTGCCATAAGCCCAAAAGTAAATATATTTTTATGCATGCAAAGGGAGGTTTAAAGAAAATTATCTAAATTACAGTAATCACTTAGCAATCTAATGTCTTCCCATTTGTCTCTATAGCAGTTTACTAAATAAGGTCTTATGGGAATTTAGAATGCTGAGTTCTGAGTTAAATTTTGAATTAATACTTTGGCTTTAAAATACCACTCCAAATTTAACTAAATTAATTACATCTGTTTATTTAGTGAGAAGTTAATCAGACTATTAAGCTATTTCTCCAGTGCTGACATTTGAATCCACTTTTTCATAAGCACTTTGATTAAGAATAGCCAGTGATGATATTTAATTAAGTTACAAGCCTTGATAATACAAACTGAAAATTCTTTAGCCTGAATGAGATTCATCAGGTTCACTAGTATTGTGCTCAATGTTGGCACTATAGCGGCTTCATTATTTTCTTTTTTAAATCATTTAACTTAATTTCACTGTGGTCAGGGAATACAATGAAAGATATCAATGCTTTGAAATTTGTTCAACTTATGACACATCATATGTCTATTTTGCTAAACATTCATGTGCATTAGGAGGAATATAAATTCTGTCATTGGTGGTTTAGTGTTCCACATAGCTCTGTTAAGTCAAATAGTTAGTTTTGTTGCTCATATCTTCTATAACTATTTTTTTGTCTGCTGGATAAATATGTTTTAAAACTAGAACCAATTTCTAGGAAATCAGTGCCGTGCATGCTAAGTCACTTCAGTCCTGTCTGACTCTGTGCAACCCCATAGACTGTAGCCTGCCAGGCTCCTCTGTCCATGGGATTTTCCAGGAAAGAATACTGGAGTGGGCTGCCATGCCCTCCTCCAGGGGATCTTCTCGACCCATGGACTAAACCCACGTCACTTATGTCTCCCGCATAAGAGAGACATTGGCAGACAGGTTCTTTACCACTAGCACCACCTGGGAAGGGTGTATTCAAGGTTGTTTCTAAGATTTTTGGCCTGAGCAATAGGGAAAGTGGTAATTAAATGAGGAGGAAAAAGAAAGGAGAGAGTATTTGCACATGACTTACATTCTCCTGCATATCAGTCATCACTGTCTCTTCCTCAATCCCCACATCTCCTCCCCACATCCTCAAGGATTTGTATCCTTGAGGATCATCTCTGCCAGATGAACATGCAGAGACAGTATTTAGCTATGTTACATGATAAGCTAACACACAAGAGGATCCCTAATTTCCCTTTTGCCCTTCTCACAGTGTTTTCCCATGTTGTGTCCCATCAAAGAAGCTAGTCTTCTATCAGATGCCGGAGAAGAAAGAGAAAGTTGTACAATGGTGAATCACGAAGATCTTCTGACAGAAACATAATTCATTTTTATATGAAGATTGTAAAATTGCACATAAGCAAATATTTCATTAGTTTATCTGAATGCTCAATCCTAAAGGAAATTAGTCCTGAATATTCATTGGAAGGACTGATGCTGAAGCTGAAGCTCCAATACTTTGGCCACCTGGTGCAAAGAACTGACACTGGAAAAGATCCTGATGCTGGAAAAGACTGAAGGCAGGAGGAGAAGTGGACGACAGAGGATGAGATGGTTGGATGGCATCACCGACTCAATGGACATGAGTTTGAGCAAACTCTGGGAGTTGGTGATGGACAGGGAAGCCTGGCATGCTGCAGTCCATGGGGTCTCAAAGAGTTGGACATGACTGAACAACTGAACCGAACTATCTGAATGCTATGTATACCATACATTTCAATCCACGGATGCTACATAAGACATTATAATAAGATGTCACTCAGGCTTGTATTGGAGAAGGAAATGGCAACTCAACCAGTGTTCTTGCCTGGAGAATCCCAGGGACAGGGGAGCCTGGTGGGCTGCCATCTATGGGGTCGCACAGAGTTGGACACGACTGAAGCGACTTAGCCGCAGCAGCAGCAGCAGGCTTCTATAAATGTCAAAAAAGTTCAAGGTCATTCCTCTACAAATATAGCACTCCAAGGAGCTTATTCACACATATGTAGGTTTTTTCCCCCCATTTCTATAGTATTTCAGTGCTTAAACTGGACTCAGAAATGGCAAGACTCTCCAACTATGTGTATATGTATATGTATATATATATATATGTATATATATATATATATATATGAGTATGCATAGACAGATATTTGATAAAGTCCTTTGAAAAAAGTAGTTTGACTCCCTAGGTCAGGAAAGGCCAGGATATTCTGGCAATTTAAAGAATTTGTGATGTGATGCAAACAAACTGAGGTTGGTAGAAATAATGGTTTCTTTGTTTTGAGATAGAGCTGATATTTATGATTTCCATTCTAATTGCTTCCATTAAGATTAAAATCATAGAGGTCTGGTTTTTCTATGAAAAACTGCTCGTTCTTAGATTACAGTGCATTCATAAACAAACTCCTGTGTGCTATGTTTCATTTATTTTTAGTTAGAGAGAATATAGCTTTCACTTGTATGAAACTGAAATCAGGCATTAAAGCTAAATGGATTTAAACTGGGAGAGTTTTTTTCTCTATAAAGAGCAGGAAGACTTTAACATCTCCATATGAAGGCAAAGAGCAATGAAAATAAAAAATAAATCACAACAATTTACATAAATACTAGAATTTTATTATTTTGTCCACCCAAAAGCTATATTATTTACTTGCTTGAGAAAATCAATAATAGAAGTATTTAAGGACTCAAAACCCTCCACCTTATGTTTAGAACAAATGCACTTTTGTGGTGTTAGGCCTTCTGAGAGCTTATAATAACATCACAATTTGGGATCTGTGGACTATCTTGCCCAGGGTTAATACTCGAGTGAAAGAGTAAGTTCAAAAAGTTCACACAAATATCCCAAACAAACCAGTTCTGAGAAACAGATCATTCCACTGTAGCACCCAATGAATTTAATGCATGAATATAAGTGGTAGCATCACATTTTGTTCCCTGGACCTAAGCTCATCAAAGTTCAATTTTATTACAGAATGAAAGAAAATAATTAGTAGGCTACATTTGTCCTTAAAATAAGTCAAGTAAACTCCCTGAAAATGACTGTCCTTCCTTGTTTTTATATCTTCCTTTTTTTCTCTCCCAACTCCACATGCACATCTCCCTAGAAAGTAATCTTACAGCCAATAGATTTTTTTATGCTTTTAGTCAAAAATAGTAAAATTTGCTCTTGAGTGGTTATGCCCAAAATGGAGCCAAGTGGTAAAAGAAATTGACAATAGGACAAGAAAATCATTTCAAACTAAATGAGAGCTTTTATATCACAATTCAACCTGAACATACTCTAAAATTGTCTCAAGGATTGTTCTCACTCAGCCTCATTCAATGCTTTCTAAGTTGACCCAAAAAAGTTATAATTTCAAGGATTATTACAACCACAACTGAATGCTGAGTTTGAAATATATGTTATAAATCAAACGGGTAAGCTTTTATTCTTAAAGAAAAAAAGAAGAATTAGAAATTTTAAATAGAATATTTGAAATAGTTGAGTAGTAGAAGGAGGAAACAATGCGTTCCACCTTTTAAACTAAGAACCAGGTGATAACATATTTATTTTTCCTATTTTCATTTTAATAATTGGAGTTTTCCTGTAATCCAGGAAGTAGTTGATGGCTTCTGTCATCTAACTCTCTTATACCTAGTTAACAAAAGGCTCTATTCTCTCTTTTTAGGTAAATATGGTAAACAATAATAATATAAACAATGATAGCTAAGTTTCCTTAAAAACTTACTTTGTCAAGCTCTTTACGTGAATCAACTAGGTTCTCTCAATTAGCTTATAAGAAATACACTAGTATTATCCATTTGGCCAAAGAAACCAAATTACAAAGAAGTCAGGAAGTTCTCCCAAGTTATTAAATAGAAGAACTAGAATTATAATCCAGGCTGACTTTCTGAAGAGCACTCTTAACCTCCCTTCTGCATAGCTTGTAACATTAAGCCTATTTCCTTCTTGTTCAGTACTTATCTATCAAGCCTAGAGTTTTTCTCCTGTCATTCTTTAAACTTCATTTTAAATATGTATCATCCCTTAGTAATTGTAGAAAATCCAATAAATAAATTGAAGGATAGATTTTGACTTTGCTGCTTTTTTATTACTAACTTTGCTTGCTTTTGCCTCCCAAAACTATTTCTTTCAATGCTACACCCACCGTCATCATTGGCAACATCCACAAAGATTTATTCCTACTATCTGAAAACTTTTATGTATCAAATATAAAGTTATAGGCTCTGTTAAATAAATTAATAAATAAATATAGAGATGTGTCAGTACTAGATTGTAAAGGAAATTATATGTCTTGCCAAACTCTCTTTGAAGGCAATGAGAAGCATTTGGAATATTAGAACAGTAATGACACACACTGATTTGATGATTTAAAAAAACCTCAAAGATGGAAGTTTGGGAAAGAGTTTAGGAAAGAATGAGACTGGATGCATGGAAATCAGTTAAGAGAATTTTGCTGTTCAATCTAGGCAGGAAACAATGAAGACTGGTCTAAATTGTAGTAAGAGGAATTGAGAAGGGTAGACAGAAAATCTATGGAGGAGAACAAAACTTGGAGAAAATTAGATTGATGCCACACATTGATAATGTAGAGGAAAGATGCAAAACACACCTTTAGAACAGAAGTCTTTCCATACAACTTAGGAACGTTTCCCATTTTGGGTTTTCATGCATGGAAGAAAGCTGAACAAGAAAGATGAAGTGAATGCAATCACTCAGAGCTGTTTTCCTACCATGAACTAAAATTTAGCAGATTAGAACACAAAAGTAAAAATAATAGCCATTTGTTATCCTCTTACCTGAATTTCAACTTAGCAACATGGGTTTCGTTTATCTTTATATGCCCCTAGCCAAAAGAGAAATGAGAACCTCTGCTTTATAGTGGAGGAAAAACAGGAGAAGAGAAACATGGGGCTAATTGTGTCTGCCCTTAAGGAAGTTTCCATTACAGAAATGATGATCCAAAGCCAAGAATAAGTTAGTCTTAGGATAATGAACCTTAATGTCCTTGTAATACAAGATCAGACACCTGTCCAACTACCGCAAATAACCAGAAACCTAACTGACCTATTCCTCAAACTCTTGTCATATTTAACATTATTTTTGAGCTCTAATGAGTTAATTTAAAGTAGTTGTGATTATTTAGTCTGAATAAAAGGTAAATTAAACTTTCAGTTTTGTCTGGATAACATCAGTTCAGATCAGTTCAGTTCAGTTCAGTTCAGTTGCTCAGTCGTGTCCAACTCTTTGTGACCCCATGATTCGCAGCACACCAGGCCTCCCTGTCCATCACCAACTCCCGGAGTTCACTCAAACTCATGTCCATCGAGTCAGTGATGCCATCCAGCCATCTCATTCTCTGTCATCCCCTTCTCCTCCTGCCCCCAGTCCCTCCCAGCATCAGGTTCTTTTCCAGTGAGTCAACTCTTCGCACGAGGTGGCCAAAGTACTGGAGTTTCAGCTTCAGCATCAGTCTTTTAGAATGGACTGGTTGGGTCTCAATGCAGTCCAAGGGACTCTCAAGAGTCTTCTCCAACACCATAGTTCAAAAGCATCAATTGTTTGGCACTCAGCTTTCTTCAAGTCCAACTCTCACATCCATACATGACCACTGGAAAAACCATAGCCTTGACTAGATGGACCTTGGTTGGCAAAGTATTGTCTCTGCTTTTGAATATGCTATCTAGGTTGGTCATAACTTTCCTTCCAAGGAGTAAGCATCTTTTAATTTCATGGCTGCAGTCACCATCTGCAGTGACTTTGGAGTCCCAAAAAATAAAGTCTGACACTGTTTCCACTGTTTCTCCCTCTATTTCCCATGAAGTGATAAGACTGGTTGCCATGATCTTAGTTTTCTGAATGTTGAGCTTTAGGCCAACTTTTTCATTCTCCTCTTTCATTTTCATCAAGAGGGTTTTTAGTTCCTCTTCACTTCTGCCATAAGGGTGGTGTCACCTGCATATATGAGGTTATTGATATTTCTCCCTGCAATCTTGATTCCAGCTTGTGCTTCTTCCAGCCCAGCGTTTCTCATGATGTACTCTGCATATAAGTTAAATAAGCAGGGTGACAATATACAGCCTTGACGTACTCCTTTTCCTATTTGGAACCAGTCTGTTGTTTCATGTCCAGTTCTAACTGTTGCTTCCTGACCTGCATATAGGTTTCTCAAGAGGCAGGTCAGGTGGTCTGGTATTCCCATCTCTTTCAGAATTTTCCACAGTTTATTGTGATCCACACAGTCAAAGGCTTTGGTACAGTCATAAAATTGACTAAATCAGTTTTAATTTTAAATTCTTATATTTTCCAAAATTAATACTTATATAAACACAAAAATATAAAATCATAACAACATTGAAAATAAAATTGATGGACAGCTCATTGTTAGAATCTAGTACATATCCCATGAATAAGATTTGAGACCCACAAATGGGTGGCAATTCCATATCATCTATTTTATTGTGGTTGTTTGATATCTCTCACCTGCTAGACTAGATTATCAAAATAATAAGTTATATTACAATGATGCACAGAGGCATGATAGAGAGAAGGAAAAGAAAGTAATTAGATTTAAATCACAGGGACTAAAATGACAATCTTTAATTATTATCTGACAATTTGATACAGACTAAAGAAGTTTAAGTGTAATATATATACACTGATGAAATTTTCAAATAGGGCATTATTCATTGCAAATATTGGAGAAATATATAATATATCTAAAAAGAATATAAAAGAAGTTATCCAAAAATTAACAAATGAAATCAGAGAAATACAATAGAATGGATATACAGATTGCACCAGTAAATTTAAATCGCTTAGATTCTCCAGCATAAAATGAGTTTAGATAAAGAAACTAAACAAAATGGTACAAACACATAAAAAGAAAAATGATGGGCCAAGATATGTAGGAAAAGGCAAATTTAAAAAATGAAAAAAAATTACTAGAACTAATCAATGAATATAGTAAAGTTGCAGGATATAAAATCAACACACAGAAATCCCTTGCATTCCTATACACTAATAATGAGAAAATAGAAAGAGAAATTAAGGAAACGATTCCATTCACCATTGCAATGAAAAGAATAAAATACTTAGGAATATATCTACCAAAAGTAGGACTTCCCTGGTGCTCAGGCTCAGACGGTAAAGTGTCTGTCTACAATGCGGAAGTCCTGGGTTTGATCCCTGGGTCGGGAAGATTCCCTGGAGAAGGAATTGGCAACCCACTCCAGTACTCTTGCCTGGAAATTTCCATGGACAGCGGAGCTTTGTGCAGGCCACTGTCCATGGGGTCGTAAAGAGTCGGGCATGACTGAGCGACTTCACTTTCACTACCTAAAGAAGCTAAAGACCTATATATAGAAAACTATAAAACACTGGTGAAAGAAATC